>NC_056666.1:101036005-101083505 GCF_018350195.1 Panthera tigris | reverse complement strand
TTCCTATCAAAATACCTTGATATTTGAAATATTTAAAAAGGACTGTGATACCTATCAACAGAAGCACATGAAGAATCCAGAAGGTCTATACTGCTCAAATGTTACTTCATCAGATGGACAGAATGCTGGAGCAGGAGCTAATGGCTGTGGTTCTTTTTCTTCTAGTTCAAAAATTGTCATAAATTCTAATATTTGGAACATCTGGAATGATTTAAAACTGTGCATATGGGCTACATAGCAGTCTTGCTTTGAACATCTATCATTTAGTCATAAAATGAGAATAAAAAGCTTATTGTCTATAAACATTACATAATGAAGAATAACCATGACACTTTTTTGTGAACTCAGGTGTTGCTACCTTTGAAAGATTGGGGGAAGAAAAGGAAACTCTAATCAAAAAAGAATTGCATAGTAAGCCTGCCATAAAGAAAATCTATTTTTAAAAGGCTCCTTGGAGATTACAAAACTGCAATATCTTATGAGACACACACGGCATAGGAAATTTTTTTTTTTACTATAGTACCTACTTTACAACCCTTCCCTGGACCCATAGGAACGATAAGTAGGCTTGTGTAGAATCAATTCCTTGTTTATGACCACATGCAATCTAAATAAAGGAAATTATTGCTGTAGAATACTTGTTATTACTATGATAAACTTCAGTTTCCACTATAGAATATCATGGTTTTTTTTTTTTCTTTTTAAGTAACAGTCTTCCTGGTGAGAAGTTTAAAATTAGTGTTTCAACTGGGACATCAAGAGGCAGAATATAATAAAGTAACACGATTTTGTCTCCTGATTTAAAAGATTGATAGATGGTGCAAAGGCTATAGGGAGAGCAAAGATAGTCACTGCATCAATTTAAAGGTAGTTAATATTGTTAAGAAATTCAACATTTTCAAAGCCAAAGAGTTACAGGAAAACAAAGCCAGCATTTCCTCTTAGCTTAAATATCACTTTAATAGTAAAGTATGACATACTATTATGCATTAATGTCATATTATAAAACTATATACTGTACAGAATTACATATGGTTACAGTAACTGCCCCCCAGCTGCCCTATTTCCCAGAGAAAATGACTTTTCATTTGCTATGTCTTTTATCCAGATGTTTTATTTGTGTGTGCGTGAATGCTTACATGTGCATGTACGCGCGCGCACACGCACACACACACATACACACGCCAAGATTCAACGGAAAAGAAAGGAAACTTAAACCATGGATAATATTAATATGACAGAAAAAAAAGCCTGGGTGAAATAATGATATATCCCTTTATATTAAAGATAACTTGGATTCTTAAGGGACTGATTACCAAATGTCAAAAGAAAGAATATGCAATATGCAAGAGAATGGGAAAAATCCATTTTCATATCAAATTTCGTTTCTTAAGTATTTACTGAGAGCAAAGAATGTACTTTGTATTGTTTCCCATAATGACATAAATCTCAAAATCTATCCAAACTAGGTATTATTGTCCTAATTTACAGATATTGAAACTGAGGCTTGGAAGACATGACAATTTTCCCAAGTTTGCACACATAATGATGTGAGAATCAAGCTTTGAGTTCAATTTGTCTAATTCCTGAGCCTATGTTTCCATTAAGATATATTACTACCTTTTTAATTTTAACAGATGATTAGACAAAAATATTAAAAATTACCAAATTAGGTCAAAGGTAAAAACATGTAAGGAAGTTGCATTAGCTGATCTTAGGTTGAGTACATATCAAGTGCAGAGAGTGCTAATGTTAAAATTACACCTTCAATTTCATCTTAAATAACCAAGTAATTTTTATCATTGGTAGATTTGTTATTTTCCCTACTTTCCTTGACATCTACAAAAAGGTTGTACAGCAAAATGTTACTTTAATGTACTAACCTAAAAAAAATTAGGACCTAAGTACCAAAGATCCTCAAATAATTAAATAAAAACAGTGCTATGAGGGTGAGGAGATAGTGCTAAAACCAGAAGAAATGTAAAATGGAGTGATTCACAGGAAATCACACTTTTGTGCACATAGTAAGAATTTAAGTTGGACCTCCATGAGATAATCCCTCCTTAAAAATGTTCAGAGAAGAGATTAAAAAAACAAAAACAAAAAAACCTAACCTCCACCCTACCTCTGCCCCTGTGGATTGCAGCTGCATAAATAGGTTACAGATTTAGAGAAAAGGAGGTCTCCTGCAGTGATTTTTTTTAAACATAGGGAAAGTATTCCAATAGGAAAAAAAAAGTTATAGTGTTGTATGGAATGTCCAACAAAACTTTTTATGTGGTGGATGGGGGAAGGGAGATTGGAGCGGACATTTTGAAAATTATATTGAAAAGGGAAAACTAGTTACTTTTGGGGCAATTAAACACACAATTGAAAATAGTTACCCAGAGTTATATGAATTCAGTCTCCAAGGCTTCCCTACTTAAAATAAGATTTTGAATAATTTCAGATCTAGAGACAGAATCCTCTCCAACTAACATTAGGTGTGTTTCTGGAGAAAAGATATTGATGTAGAAGAGCCCTTGAATGCTAGAAGTTTGACATGGACATAATTTACTTCAGCCACAAGGAACATTTCCAATAATTCCTACAAAGGAGGTTTTGGAAATTACAACAGAAGTTATGTTATATAGCATATGCAATATTGTATGTACTTATCATTAAATTAACCATAAAGTAAACTATATACATAAGTCATAATAATCCTATGCTTGTGTATCAGGGAAACTCTTTTTCCTTGAGGAGATGATCTACACTCAGTATGTTAGGTAATGAGGGTGTATTCTATTAGGATAGGGAGAAGTGAGCATGTGTGGGAAGCCATCTCAGCGGTGGTCACTGGAGCCTATTCATAGTTTCCATGACTTCAATGTGCATTAGCCTCAAGGAAAATAGAAATAAAAAGTCACAATTTGATTCAGGTTAAGAAATAACTCAAATGACCGTATCATGTTCATTACCCTCAGAATCAATCATCTCTTAAGAACAAATCTACAAGCATCACAATCCCAGATTTCACGATATACTCTATAAAACTGTAGTAATCAAAACAGTATGGTACTGGCAGAAAAACAGACATGTAGATGATTAGAACAGAGGCATGGAAGTAAATCTGCACTTCTATTTTTAATCTATGACAAGGGAGGCAAGAATATACACTGGGGAAAAGAATCAAGAGTTTTCTATTTAAATCTTTGTGCATAGCTCATTGAACATTACAAGAGAGTATCCAACTGAGTTAAGTCCATTAGAAAAAGACTGCAGTTATTGGGCATTGGCTTTGACCAAGCATCCCATGGTGAGTTGTTCTCCTTGGTATCCAGCACATTCAGCAGTGTGCTTGGCTTGAACACAACTCCCTAAAGATGGCTTTCTATCTCAGTGCTGATATTCCTGATGGTTCCTACTGGTGGGTCCCCTATTTTACACACAAGAATAAAGTAGGAGAATACTGAATGTTAGGGCAAAAACTTAGGACAACCACCATGTCTTTAGTTTAGAAAGAGAAGATTCTGGACTGTCTAAAAGAGCTAACTGTCCCATCCATAGCACAATATTAAATCATACTCAAGGAGTGTCCCCAAAATACCAAATATTGGTCATTTTCAGGCTCTGATTTTCATTCCATTGTCTACCTGAGCTTTTCTTCACATTTTATATTAACGTATGCTTGGTTTTAGTATAATTCCTTTGCAGCTACATTTTTCTTAGTGCATAGTTGCTGCTCAGAATTATTTTAAAGTTAATAAAATGTTCCTCCGAAGATTCGCATTTAAGATACTTTAATCAGCTTAAAGGTTTTTAGCAGACCCTTTAAGAAGAGTTGTTCATTAACAGAGAGACAGATGGTTGTGGATGTTTCAATTGTGTTTTATCCATTGTTTTAAATATAGCTAACCACTTTCAACCCTCAAGTTTCAGTATTAACACAAAAATTTGTGTTAATAACAACTTCAATAAGAAAAATTAACTGGCTTAAAAATATTTTTAATGTTTATTTTTGAAACAGAGAGAGACAGAGTACAAGCAGGGAGGGGTAGAGAAAGAGGGAGACACAAAATCTGAAGCTGGCTCCAAGCTCTGAGCTGTGAGCACAGAGCCCAATGTGGGGCTTGAACCCACAAACCCTGAGAACATGATCTGAGCTGAAGTCAGATTTTTAACTGACTGAGCCATCCAGGCTCCCCAACAAGGAAATCTGTGACAGAAACCAGAATTATTAAATTAAGGAACAACTACTAGTCTATGTACTGTTCAGAACAATAAACTTTCCCTTGATATAGAAATATGATGATTTTTATATATAATGCCTAAATTATATTAAGTGAATTGATGAATTAGTTTAATCCACGAGGTTTCAATATACTAAGCCTTATTATTTTTTTTTTTGCATCAGTCACATGATCAATATCCATTAGAGAAGTTTACTACTTAAAGATACAAACACAAGAGAATACCATTGGGAGATAATTCTTCACAGGTTTTTGATGTTTTTGCATGTCTTGAGATCAGAGGCACTGTCTTTTTTTCCTGAATATATTTTCCATAGCAGCAAAGAATATTAAAAGATACTGTCTCTTTCCAGAACAAAGGTCAGTACATTTACTGCCCATTATACAGTATTTGGGTTCCCCAAGCTTAGGGTTCTTATCCTATAATGCAACCTACCGTGTATTCAAGTGTCAACTTGCCCCCTGTATATTTCCCTGTGAGAATTGAGGCTCAGAAAACCAAAGCAAACTGATACTCTGTCTACTGCTATTGAGAAATAAACTGTTATTAGTCATTGGTCCAGAAGTCTTAGGTCTTATAGTAGCACGTTTAAAACTGTGGCAGGCTAACTTGTTACCTTAATGGAGGGTAAAAACCCAAGATCGTTCACAATTCTTGATAAATTCACCATTTTTATTCAAAATTTCCTAGTAAATATTTTCTCTACACACACAATGGTCCCCGAGATTTATTAACATAGGTTGGTTGATACATATTATCCTAAGTGGTATAACAGCAGGACAACAATGTTACTACTGCTGATAAATAATGTGTTAACATATCTAGTAGAGATATTAAAGTTTATATAATGTTAACTAATCATTAATCCATTTAGAAATGTGACTTTTAAAGATTAATTTGAATAATCAATAGACATTATAACATTTGTTTTAATGCACTTTTCCAGGGGAAATAAATATCTCTATTAAATTCATCTTTCAAAGTAGACTTTTTGTTTTGTGGAAGATTTTCAAAACAATTTCTCAGTATAATGTATATAGATGACTTGGAAAGACAGACAGAATAACTCATCTAATAAATTCGACTTAACTACTGAAACTTGCCACAGAAACTTCTAAGAACTGATAAGTACTTTAAATACATTATGATAGTAACATTTCTCAAACTACAGAGTATCACAAACGATTGATAATTCACACATTTACTGTAGCCTGCTGCTTGAAAAAAAAATGAAGTTACTTTCAGACTCTTGATAATTAGCTCTTGTTGTCAAAGCTTCAGTTACAATTTGATAAAAAAAAAATCTAAATGTCAAGAACCATGTGGTCTGATAAATATGGATGACATTTAAAAAGCAAAGTAGGTAGTACCTACAGAAGAAGAAGGTGTCTTGTGCTCCATTTATTAATAACATACATATACCTCATTCACATAATTTGTTCTTCTATATGAATACCTTCTGTTTATAAAGAGTGGTTATTCCATTTCTAGGTAGGTGGGTGACTTAAATAATAAGAAGTATACAAGTAATATGTTAGAACTATAAAAAGACCATTCAAAGGGAAAATTAGAGTATGTATAAGAAATCATGTTTATTGTTTGAAGTCAGATGCAGATGGCTCCCCAAACCATGAATTTTTTTCCTAAATTAATTTTATTTACTAATTGAATTCTTCAGACTACATCAAGGCATATTCATTAGTTATTACACTATACAATTCAGACCTGCCATTTGGGTAAGTAATTACTTCATACCAATTAAAGACTAACAGTTTGGTGGTGTATTGCTATATTAAGTGATAAACAGCAGATGAAACTCCTATGTAAAACAACTTGGGAGAAACAACCAGTTGTGAGTTTTTAAAATATCAAAATTTAACAACTTAATTCTCAAAGATGTTCACCAAGTCTACCTTGCATTCGTGTTGATCTGTGGTGCCGGATGTTAGATTCTCTATCAATCTTGCTACCTTTTGTTAAAAAATTATCATGGAAAACTACCAGTTGTGCAAACTGAATAGAAATAGTTCAGTTAGCCACAGACCTAAAACACAATTTTTCAAAGCTTTAGGTTAACATAGTACAGGAACACACACATTTAATTAAAATAGATCCATAGCGATGAGCCAGTAATATTTTACCTTTTCTTATTTCATTGAATTTTGGATGTTTATTTTAATAAGATCTATCATTTGATAAAAAGTAAATACAAAGTTAGATGCAAACTTACTAACTTTTCTTGTAGAGGTTTTTATTAAATACTTGTTTCTAATTAACTTTGCTTGCCAACAAGGTGCTTTATTGATTCCTTCTTTAAAAAAATCACCTAATAGGTCTTGATCAATAAACTATGATTTCATATATGCATGTATAATAGTCTTATCATTTGTTTCTAATATTTTAATAGCTTGATTGAAGTATATTTGACATATAAAAACTACAAATATTTCAAGTATACAGTTGGCTAAGTGATAACATTCATATGCACCCTTAAAACTACCACCACAATCAAGAAAATGAACATAATATAACCTTCAGATGGTAATTTTGCACATCAACTTGGAGGGTAGTGTTTTTGAATGAAATTAGCATTTAAATTGGTGAATTTCAGGTAAAGCAGATTTATCTCTATAATGTGGATGGGACTCATCCAATCAGGTGAAGGACCTAATAGAACAAATAAATCAGCCTCCCAAGCAAGAAGAAATTTAATGGACTGCCTTCAGTCTCCATCTGTACCATCGTCCCTTCTGGGTCTTGAGTCTTAGGGCCTAAAATACACATTTTGTACTTTCCAGACTCTAGAATCCCAAGCAACCATTTTTTTAAAAAAATAATAAATCTGTTTGTATATATACATATCCTATTGGTCCTCTCTGGAGAAACCCTAACATAGATTCTGGTAACAAGAAGTGGGGTACTGCTGTAACAAGACCTAAAAATGTGAAAGTGATTTTGGAGGTGGGTAATGGGTAGAAGTTGAAGAATTTTTTTAAGTATAATTTATTGTCAAATTGGTTTCCATACAACACCCAGTGCTCATTCCAACAGGTGTTCTTCAATGCCCATCACCCACTTTTCCCTCTCTACCATCCCCCATCAACCCTCAGTTTGTTCTCAGTATTTAAGAGTCTCTTATGGTTTGCCTCCCTCCAACTCTTTTTCTCCCCTTCCCCTCCCCCATGTCCTCTGTTAAGTTTCTCAGGATTTTGAGGTTTATGTTGAAAAAAGCCAAGATTGACTTGAAGATATTTTTGGTAGGAATATGGATATTAAGGGTGATGCTGGTGAGGTCTCGGATGGAAATGAGGAACAAGTTATTAGCAACTGGAGGAAAGCCAATCCTGTTATAAAGTGGCAAATTACTTGGCTGGATTGTGCTCTAGTGTTCTGTGGAAAGTAGAAGTTAGAAGTGATATACCTTATATACTTTTAATTTCTTGGATATTTATTTGAGGATATTTCTTTTTATTTTAAGTTTATTTTGAGAGAGAGAGAGAGAGAGAGAGAGAATATGAATGAGTAGGGGTGAGTGGAGAGAGAGGGAGAAAGAGAATCCCAAGCAGGCTCTGTGCTATCAGCATGGAGCCTGATGTGGGGCTTGATCCCATGAACCTAACCATGAAATCGTGACCTGAAGCCGAAATCCAGTCTGAGGCTTAACTGACCGAGCCACCAGGTGCCCCAAGTTAAGGATATTTCCAAGCAAAGTGTTGAAGGTGTTGTCTGGTTTCTCCTTAACACATATGGTAAAATGTGAAACCGAAATTTAAGGAACCCTTAAGTAAAAATAAACCAGAACTTGAAGACTGGAAAAATTCCCAGGTCAAAGTAGGTTCTGGAGAGAAAGGCAAGGATACAATGGAAAATCATTTGATGAAGAGATCATGGATATGGCTTATGGACCATCTCAGCAGAAACCAGGTATAGAGATGTCACTATACCAGTGGAAATACTGACAACGGGACTAAAGTGAACAAAGATGAGCAAAATGGAAAGCTATTGGACATTTTGGATTCTACAGGGTGCGACAGTAAATATTTGGCTGTGAAAGTGCATTCTCCTTCAAGAAAAGGGAAGAATGACCTCGAAGGGGACTCAGAAATCAGCAGGTCTGCCACTCCTACCTGAGATCTAGAATGCACAGGTCTGGGGTGGGAGAGGGACAAGGCTGTTTCCTGCTCTAAGGCTGAAGCTGTCTCCCACTTGCTTTCAGCAGACCAGGCTGCCACCTCCCAGTGCCCCAGAGATAAAGCTGCTGCCCAGAATTGTGGGGGTGGAACTTCAGCCTAGGACCATGTGGTTGATGCAGCCTCCCCACTGGGCCCAGAAACTTTTCAGTTTCTCTCTTTTGGAATGGAAGGCCTATTCCATCCCAGTCCCACCATTGTATTTTGGAAGCACATACACAGAGAGAAATTTTGCCTCAGTATCAAACAGTCTCACTCATACCTGATTTAGATATATAGGCTTTAGACTTACAGTTGATACTGGAATGGAATGGGTTAGTAATTTGGTGACTGCTGGGAGGGGGTGAATATATTTTGCACAAGAGAGGGAAATAAGTTGGGGGATGCAGAGGGTGGAATATTATGGACTGAATCGTGTCCCCCCAAAATTCATATGTTGACGACCTAACACCCAAGGTGACTGTTTGGAGTTAGAGCCTTTAAGGAGGGAGTTAAAGTTAGATTAGGTCATAAAGTGAGGCTCTAATTCAAAATGACTGAGATCCCTGGAATGTTTGTAGGCACAGAGTAAAGGGCTTACAAGTACAATAAGAAGGCAGCCATCTGAAAGGTCACTGATTTGTTCCATTTCACTACAGGTTAGTTAGTATTTTACACCATCTTATATAAATGGAATAACGTAGACTTCATTTTTGAGTTCTTCCATTTAACTCTAGATTCATTCATGTTCTAGTTATGCCTCAATAGTTCATTCCTTTTAGTTGTTAAGTACTATTTTATTGTACATATGTACCACAGCTTGTTTATACATTAACCTTATGATGATTATTTGAGTTGTTTCTAGCTTTTGACTCTTACATATAAAGCTGCTGTGAATATTTGTGTCTCATCATTTTAGGATACAGGCTTTCATTTCTCTTGAGTAAACACCTAGAAAGGAAAGAGCTAAAAAGATCCTATGTCAGAAGTATGTTTAATTTTTTTTAAGAAACTATATACAACCAGTTTCCAAAATGGCTGAAATTTAAAGATCAATACTGTTTACAATAGCATCAGAACATGAATGCCTAAGAATAAACCCGACAAAAACTGTGAGAGATCTGAAAACTTTAAAGGACTGCTGAGAGAAATTAAAGATCTAGATAGATAGATATGCCTTCTAAGCGGGTTAGAAGATGCAGAATTTTTAAGATGCCAGGTCTCCCCTGACTGACCTATAAATTTACCTCAATTCTAATAAAAATGGAATAGATGGATTTTGTAGAGATTGGCAAATTAGTTCTAAAGATTATACAGAAATGCAAAGAATCTAGGATAGCCAGTAAGTTTGAAAGAATTCAAAGATTCACATTCCCTAAATTCTTTATGAAGCTACAATAAACAAAACAGTGCAACACTGGTATAAAGATAAGCAGAGATCAATGGAACAAAATGCAAAGTCAAATAGTCCCACACATATATGAACTACTAGTTGTCAACAAAGGTGCAAAAGCAATTCAGTGGAGAGAAGATAGTTGTTTCAACTCTCTGAATATCCATACGTAAGAAAATGAACTTCAACAGGCACCTTGCATCACATAAAAGGCTAACTCAAAATGGAACATAAACTACCATGTAAAACCCACAACTGTAAAATTTCTAGAAACCCACTGGAACAAAACTTTGTGATAATAGGTTATTCAAACTTTTTTTTTCCTGAAAATTTAAAACATAATGAGGTCTATTGTATTTCCTCTCAATGTGGAGTAAATTTAGTGAAATTGAATTCTTATTGTCCTAAATATCTTTAAAACTAATTGTTGTAAAATTCAGATGTTTCATTTCTGTTTATCAAGAGTTATTTTGCTTACATATCCTGTTACCTTATAATGAATTATAAAAAAAAAATAGAACATATTTGCTTTATGGTTTACAACTATTATCTACTTACAACTATTACTATCATCTATTTACAACTTTTATATTATGGGCCTCATAGTAATTTTCTATAGAAAGCGCTATTATTTTCAACACATGAAGATATTGATGGACAGTTATAGAGTGATTTGCCCAAGATCACTTAGCTAACACAACAGAAGCTGTGATTCAAACCAAATTTCATTAACTCCATGGACTCCAGGGATTATTCTCCATCACTATACCACATGTATATTTTTATTTTAACCTACAATTCTTTCTAAGCAAGAGTCTAATAAAATGCTATCGTTACCTGTAATTTTTATTTAAAAGTTTACTTGGAAAAAAAAAAGAATAGGTAGGCAACTTAAATGCTTGGTATGAATTCATTTTTGCCTACCCAAAAGAAAATGAAGTATATGTATGTTTCCTTTCCATACAAGCTCCAATGCTGAATTGATTTGGCTATGGATTCTTCGTTATCCTGCTTAATATTGAGACGTAACAAATTTAATGGCAAGTTCACAAGAATAATTTCCTACTAATATAACTGTGTATATGTTCCCTTTAAAGTTTATATTTAAAAGCTAAAAACTTACCATCCCATGAGAAAGTACCCTATTCCATCCCATTTCTCTCCAATGTACACAGATCATTAAAATTCACAGTCTCTGGGGCACCTGTGCGGCTCAGTCGGTTAAGTATCTGACTTCGGCTCAGGACATGATCTCATGGTTTGTGGGTTCGAGCCCCTGTTGGGCTCCGTGCTGACACCTCTGAGCTTGGAGCCTGCTTCAGATTCTGTGTCCCCCTTTCTTTCTGCCCTTCCCCTCTCAAGCTCTCTCTCAAAAATAACCATTTAAAACTAAAAAAAAAAAAAAAAATATTCACAGCTTATTTATCAAACAGAAAATTAAGGAAAGTAGAATATTTAAATATAATCAGTTATTGCTTATCTTGTAACCAATGAAGTAATAGGTCCATAGATGGTGCTGTGAGGAGGGCTACCAATTATCTAAGGAATGATTTCTTCCTTGGAATATAATTGCAATATGTAGGAAGAATATATAAAAGAAAAAATAGCAAGGCAGAATATATTACAATAATATAGCAAATAAATGCCAAAGTAATTCAGAGATGAGAGAGTTAATATAGGAGGGCAAGGTCTAGGAATTCTTTGTGAAGAAGTGGGGTTTCTCCCAGGTTATAAAACATTAATTTTTAGGGGTGGCATATGGAGGCTGAGCCTACCAACAATGATTTTTAATATTAGGGAGTCTGATGGTGCACCTGGGTGGCTCAGTCGGTTAAGCGTCCAACATTGGCTCAGGTCACAATCTCAGATCTCAGGGTTCCCGAGTTCGAGCCCCATGCTGGGCTCTGTGCTAACCACTCAGAGCCTGGATCCTGCTTTGGGTTCTGTGTCCCTCTGTCTCTGCTCCTCCCCCGCTCACACTCTTGCCTCTCTCTCTCTCAAAAATTAGTAAACATTAAAAATAAGAATAAAAAAAAAGTTAGGGTGCCTGAGTGGCTCAGTCAGTTAAGGGCCTGACTCTTGATCTTCGCACAGGTCACGACCTCACAGTTCATGAGTTCGAGCCCTGCATCGGGCTCTGTGCTGACAGTGTAGAGCCTGCATGGGATTCCCTCTCTCTCTCTCTGCCTCTCCCTCACCATATTCTGTCTCTCTGTCAAAAATAAATAAGCATTAAAAAAATTATTATATCCTGGGCACCTGGGTGACTCAGTAGTTAAATGTCTGGCTCTTGATTTCTGCTCAGGTCGATCTCATGGTTAGTGAGACCAAATCCTGTGTTGGCTTTTGCACTGATAAGATGGAGCCTGCTTGGGATTCTCTCTCTCCCCTTCTCTCTCTGCCTCTCCCCAACTCCCACCCATATGCTTGTGCATGCTCTCCCTCTCTATATAAACTTTTTTTTTAAAAGCTTAAAAAATTATTATATCCAGAGGCGCCTGGGTTGCTCAGTTAAGCGTCCAACTTCCACTCAGGTCATAGTCTCACAGTTTGTGGGTTCAAGCCCCACTTCGGGCTCTGCACTGACAATGTAGAGCCTGCTTAGGATTCTCTCTCTCTCTCCCTCTCACTCCCTGCCCCTCCCCCATTAGTGCTTTCTCTCTCTTTCAAGAATAAAGTTAAAGAAATTATTATATCCATTTTAACTAGCCAATCTGTTGGTAACAAGCTGCATGTCAATTCAAATAAAGAAGGTGAAAATATTGCAGAAATAAGGGAAAAACAGTGATTATAATTTGTCAAATAGTCAATACTATCACCCTCTCTTCCTTGTTATAGTTAAAAACAGTTCTTAAGATCTATGTTGGAAAAGGAGAGAACAGGGCATTTGAGGCAAAGGGAAGTAGGCAAGACATTTTATCAATTCTTTCTTTATCACTCTCTAGGCTCTCATCTCTTCCTGCCTGGCTTATTGCAATGGCCATCTCAATGGCCTTCTTGTCGTAAACTCTCCTGGCTTCCAATCCATTCTGTTCACAGCCACTGTGTTAATCTCCCCTAAACACTCATTTGTTAATGCCAATTTTTTGATCAAATGACCTAAGGCAGCCATTTTAGGGAATGTTACTATAGTTTGGACAATATTAAAAGTTGTTCCTCAAAAAGTTTTTGTAGTCAAATATATTTAGAAAATGCAGTTTTAAAAATCTCTCCATGTTTGTGTGGAACTTAAGATCTTAATGTGCTAATGTATGAGATGAATCTTCAAAGTGGGAGTGAGAGAGAATGTAGTATGCTTAATTCTAGAACATCCAGCTAGTGATAGTTGACATAAAATAGAGTGTGGTGACTCTTTCACATGTATACATATATCAAATCCTCAGGTTGTACACCTTAAATATATACAACCTTCAATTGTCAACTATAGTTAAGCAGAAGAAAAAATGCATAAGGAATCCACAAAGAAAGCAAAGTTGGAGGGTATAAGGTCAATCTAAAAAAATCTATTCCTGTATACTATTAACAACTGATGATTAAAATTTCAAAATGAATGGAATTGAAATATAACTGATATTTTATCAAAATTCCTATTTTAAAGCCATTTCCAATTCTTTCACAGGGAAAACACAAAGCATTGCCAAGAGAAATTTAAAAGGATATACATATTACAAAAAGGAGATATGCCATGATCATAGATGCAAAGACTGATTGGTGTTAAGAGGTTGATTTTCCACAATTTGATACATAATTCAACACAATCACAATCAATATCCCAGAAGCCTTCTTTTTTGGGTAGAACTTGCCCAGATGATTCTAAAATTTACGTGAAAATGTTCATGTCCTATAACATACAAACTATTTGGAAAAGAAGAAAGTTGGGGGAGTTACAGTACTAGATTTCAGGACTTATTATTAAACCACAATAACCTGAACAGTGTAATATGGTTGAAAAACAGATGTATAGAATAACTAAATGAGAATGGAGAGTCTAGACAAAGATCCATGTATATATTGCCAAATTGATTTTTGATGAAGGTGCAAAAGCTATTTTCAGTCAGGAAGAATAATCTTTTCAAAAAATTGTGCTGGACCAATTAGGTATCCATATACACTATAATAAATCTGGGCCTTTACTTTAAGACATATACAATAATGGGGGTGCCTGGGTGGCTCAGTCGGTTAAGCGTCCGACTTCCGCTCAGGTCATGATCTCATGGTCTGTGAGTTCGAGCCCTGCGTCGGGCTCTGTGCTGACAGCTCAGAGCCTGGAGCCTGTTTCAGATTCTGTGTCTCCCTCTCTCTCTGACCCTCCCCCATTCATGCTCTGGCTCTGTCTCAAAATAAATAAACGTTAAAAAAAAAAGACATATACAATAATGTACTTGACAAAGACCATCGATCTAAATATAAGGTCTAAAACTAATACTACAAACATTCTATTAGAAAACAGTGGCAAGAAATTTTGTGATAATGGTAGGAAAGTTTCCTTAGGAGAAAAAAAAAACTAAAATATGAGCTACAAAAAAACTGATAACTTTAATTAAAATTACACACTTCTACTCTCCAATACCCAGTTAAGGCAGTGAAAAGTCAAGCCCCGAAGGAGGAGACAACAGTGGCAAATATATAACTGATGAAGAACTTAAGTCCAGAATATATAATTTCTACAACTCAATAATAAAAACTCACATCCTGTTGTAAACGAAAGAGTCAGACAAAAGATTTCGACAAACATTCCACCAAAAAAGATTTACTAATGGAAACTAAAAAGAAAAGATTTTCAAGATCATTAGTCATCAGTGAAGTACAAATTGAAACCACAATGTGATATCATAAAACACCCACTTGTATTGCTAAAATTAAAAAGACTGTCCATAGCAAGTGTTTGCAAGTATCAAGAGCAACTCGAACTCTCTTAGGCTGCTGGTGGGAACAGATTCTCACAACACTAAACAGACAACTACCTTACGTTAAAGCATTTCCACTCTAAAGAAATTGAAGCCTATTTTCACACAGACTTGTACACCAATGTTCACAGGAGATTTGCTGGGAATTCTTTATGAAAATCTAGAAGCTTTTAACTAAAAGCTAGAAACAATCCAAGCGACAACCAATAGGTGAATCAAACTGTGGTATAATCACACAATGGAATACTTTTCAGTAATTAAAAAGAACTGAGACTCCTAATAACATGAGTTTCTCCAAACTAATCTGCCAAGTGAAAGAAGCCACATTCCCTTCTCTCAGATGAACATACGTTATACACTCATGCACAGGATGGTATAATGTATGGTTCCGTTTATGTAAGATCCTAGAAAATGCAAAATAACATAATGACAGAAGGCAGATCAGTGGTTATTTGGAGATGGGGGTAGTGGAAAATCTGGACTACAGAAGAGCACAGGGAAACTTTAGGAGTTTGTGGAATGGTTATTTTAACTGTGGTAATGGTTTCATAGGTGTACACGTATGTTAAAATTTATCACATTTTAGTGTGTACAGTTTATTAAAAATCATTTATACTTCAACGAAGCTATAAAAAAAAAACTACATATGGGAAAAAAAATGATAGTATTTCTTAGCTTGGAATTTGTTGCCCTCTGCAATCTGACCAGTCTCTGAAAATACTTGAGTGACATTGAATCATACTTGCTGATATCTGACATCTAAAGGTGGCCTGGCTAAGTATTTCTCCCACTTTGAAACTTTAGTATGCTTTTCCCCCCTGGAACTTGTGGGATTTTCTTTTCTTGTCCTCAACACTTAGTTATTTTTATCAAGATAAACTGTGGTGTTAAATTTCCCTAGAACATGAACCACATATAGTGGTTCACATGTTCTTCGATTTCAAGAATTATTCTTTTACTAGACTTTGAAAGTATTTTCTGTACTTTTTTATGGATTCAATCTTCTTTGGCCTTCCACATCAACTATTTTCTCATCTATATTGACCAAGACAACCTTCATGTTTCCCTCACCTTGACTCATCTTCAGACGGGCTTCTTCCTGTCTCTGATCTTGCATCTGCCTTACAGAATCTAAATGGCCTAACCACAAAGGTTTCTCCCCTCTCTTCTTAGAGCATTAATATTAGAAATCTTTTCATTATAAATTTTCCTCATTTTCTTTCAGATTTGCCTCTTTTTAGAAGCGTCTTGCTGGTTTTATAACCTCCTACTGTTTTTCTTAAAGACCTGGGAGTCATCCCTAATTGTCAGGGGAGAGAAGACCCCCATATCTCCCAGCTTCTGTGAAAGGGTAGGAGCCTACCTTGACTTGCTCTAAGTTGTAAAACCATCTCTTGTCATAAAGATACAAAAAGATGGCTATGATCCCCATGCTCTGCACTTAAAAATTCTCCTGCCTCTTATCAGCAGAGTTGAGTTCAGACTACATTCTGATCTTTCTCCCCTATTGCAATGACTTTGAGTAAAACCCTCCTTACCTATTTTGTCTAGTACAATTTTTCCACTGATCGTATTTTCAATTTCTTTTCCCTGGCTTGCAGTATCTACCTATACTCAAGTCTGTCAGGCATGCTATAGAATGAACACTAATAATACAGTTTTGTTCTTTTTCCATTTTTTTTTTTTGATTATCTAATTCATTACTTCTGGTAGCTTCTTTTCCAATTGATAAAAAAATATTTTAAGTAAATTCTACCCCCAATGTGGGGCTCAGACTCATGACCCTAAGATCAAGAGTCACATGCTCTCCCAACTGGGCCGGCCAGGAGCCCTGTCCAATTGATAATTTGAGATTTTATAGCTTACCATTGAACTCTCTAATTTACCTAAAAGGACAAAGCAATTCTTTCCTAAAATTCCAAAATCTGAGTTTACCTATGCTTTGTACTTGTTTATTTTTTCATTTGGTTGTGAGAACTTTTGAGTTGATTTAATGCTTCTTTATTTTTGTTTTTAATATAAATAATCTGACTGAGGCCAATATTCGCCCCTACATAGTGTGCAGAGATTTTCTTTGACTTTGTAACCACTAATCATGGCATCACTTCGGTATCTTAAATGGGAGGGCTTGACGTTATTTTTTTTCTTCGTCCAATAGTTAAGCTTATTCAGCTATTGGGAGAAACGGGTACTGAGGGGAAAAGACATTAGGCAGCCAACTTCTTGTCAACTTTTCCTGCAAATTTATTGAATTCCATCTCCTATTTCCATATATAGTCAAATGAAATGTGAGGTCAGAATGAGATCTCCATGTCTGGGCTTTCAGGAGTGAATACCACCTTGGAAAAAGTTTCTTCTAATGTGAATCTCAATGTCTCAGAGGGTTTTGCTATTGAATCTATTCATAGAATATCTTTGTAGACCCCAAATGTCCCCACACTACTGTTTCCTAGTTTTTCCTTTGACCCATTAATAGCTGCAATCTCTTCCCTTTCTTTTTAAATAAGTTACCAAGATTATTTTTGTGTGATCAGATCTCTTTCTCAGCCTTATGGCCCTCCCCATTCTACAGAATAAGAATGAATACACAACTATTAACCCCCAAACTAGAGAATTTAGTATGACTCTACACCTTCTAAATTCTTCGTCATATTCAAGAGTATGGGTACTCTTTGTTGAATTGTTAAGGACTTGATCTATAGATTGTGTATCAGCTAGCAGAGCCTTTAGAATTTTAAGCATGGCTTTGTTGCCACTGTTTTAGTATCTATATAGTTTACATCCAGCTTAAGGTTGTTTTTCTTCTTTGAAAGAGATCAATGCTTTGCACACTTTGCCAGCTTTCTTGGAAGTCTTCCCAAATTAACATTAAAATAACATTCCAATTTTCTCTGTGCCACAACAAAACATTTGCTCAATTCAGATGAGACGTGATTAGCACCCATTTGCCTGATCTCTTTTAATAATTTGACAGGTAATAAGCTTCTAACTGGTCTCACTGCCTCAGCTCTGGTTCCCCTCTCCAGTTTATTTTCAGCAGTGCAGCCAGAATGATCGTGTTAAGATGGAAGTCAGATCATGTCCCTCTTCCACTCAAATTCCTACAACACTTTCCATCTCATTCAGAATAAAATCTGAAGTTTTTGCTATGAATTACAAGGACCTAAATGGTCAGGGCCCCTTTCCATCTCTAACCTAATCTCTTACACTTTCTCCCTGAATCATACCAATCCCAATCGCTGCTTTATCTTTTTTTTTTTTTTTTTTTTTTTTTTTTTTATAACCCAGCTCTGCTTTCCCTCATTGCAAGTTTTTGCATTGGCTCTTCCCCCAGCGTGGCTCATTCAGATTGAGTCACCTTCTCAGAAGACTTTAACCACCGGATCCAAAACTGCAACACCCTTGACATCTTAGCCTTCCTGCCTGCCTTTTATCTCACTTAGCACTTTTGTTAATCTTTTCATTTAAAAAAATATTTTTAATGTTTATTTTTGACAGAGACTGAGCATGAGCAGGGGAGGGGCATAGAGAGAGGAGATACAGAATCTGAAGCAGGCTTTAGGCTCTGCGCTGTCAGCACAGGACCCGGCATAGGGCTGCAACTCAAAAACTGCAGGATCATGACCTAAGGCCGAAGTTGGACGCTTAACTAATTGAGCCAACGAGGCGCCCCTTTTTATCTTGATTATTATCCAGCTTCCCCATGGGACTTTAAGTTCCATGTGGACTTTTTTTTTTTAATTTTTTTTTCAACGTTTTTTATTTATTTTTGGGACAGAGAGAGACAGAGCATGAACAGGGGAGGGGCAGAGAGAGAGGCAGACACAGAATCGGAAACAGGCTCCAGGCTCCGAGCCATCAGCCCAGAGCCTGATGCAGGGCTCGAACTCACGGACCGCGAGATCGTGACCTGGCTGAAGTCGGACGCTTAACCGACTGCGCCACCCAGGCGCCCCCATGTGGACTTTTTTTTAATGTTTATTTATTTTTGGGACAGAGAGACAGAGCACGAACCGGGAGGGACAGAGAGGGAGACACAGAATCTGAAGCAGGCTCCGGGCTCTGAGCTGTCAGCACAGAGCCTGATGTGGGGCTTGAACTCAGGGACCGTGAGATCATGACCTGAGCCGAAGTCAGATGCTTAACCGACTGAGTCAACCAGGTGCCCCGATGTGGCCAAGGCTTTTTGTCTGCTTTGTTTACTTCTGTATCCTCAGTGTCTAGAGCAAGGTTTACTTGTAATGGACAGAATGTGTGTCCCCACAGATTCACAGGTGGAAGCCCACCCCTCCCCCCCAAATGATTTATTAGAGGGGAGAATCTTTGGGAAGTAATTAGGTTTAGATGAGGTCATAAGGGTGAAACCAACTGATGGTATTAATACCCTTTTCAGAAAGGAAGGTATAACCAGAGCTTCCTCCGTCTGCCACATGAGGATACACTGAGAAGGCAGCTGTCCCCAGGTCAGAAAGAGGGCTCTTACCAGACACAAGCATGCAGGTATCCTGATCTAGACTTCTAGCCTCCGGAACGGTGAGAAAATGTAGTTTAAGCCACCCCTGTGGCATTTTGTTTTAGTAGCGCAAGCCAACTACATCACTGGTCAATAGTTGAACAAGTACATAAATAAATCAAGGCCTGGAAAGGAAAGACCCTGATAGCTTTGGTGTGGGGATCTTCCCTCTAAGCAGGAAAACTCAGCTGCCACAGACCGCTAACATGATCCATGTTATCCAATTTTGTGATAAAAAAAACAAAACCAAAGACCTGGGACTATTGTTGACAGTGCTCAATTTTTTTTTTCCATACATAGACTAGAGCGTATTGATTTCAAGTGCAGCCTGCAGAGCCAGAATGCCTGGGTTGAATCCTCGACTTGATATACCTTGTGCAAATTACTTAATCTCTGTGAATCATTTGTCAAACAAACATAATACAATAGTGATCTAAAAAAATTGTTGTTGGGATTACAGAAGTTCATATGTTAGAGCATTTATTGCCACGTATTTAATGTTCTATAAATATTAGATACTGTTAATCAACTACTGTGAAATTGCTTAGCTTTATTTTAGGATTCACAAATAAGTAAAAATGTGCCTCTAAACCAAATAGCTACCATTTTCAAACCACACCAGTTTGATTTTTTTTTTTTACTTTTCTGCATATTTTTTTTTAATTTTAATTTTTTTATTTAATTTTTTTAAATTTACATCCAAATTAGTTAGCATATAGTGCAACAATGATTTCAGGAGATTCCTTAGTGCCCGTTACCCATTTAGCCCATCCCCCCTCTCACATCCCCTCCAGTAACCCTTAGTTCTCCATATTTATGCGTCTCTTCTGTTTTTCCCCCTCCCTGTTTTTATTTTTGTTTCCCTTGCCTTATGTTCATCTGTTTTGTCTCTTAAAGTCCTCATATGAGTGAAGTCATATGATTTTTGTCTTTCTCTAATTTCACTTAGCATAATACCCTCCAGTTCCATCCGCATAGTTGCAAATGAACCACCCCAGTTTTATATCCCCTTTTCAAATAAACAAAGCTGTACAGAATGTCAAAATCCATTCTTTACAGGGAATGAGCATGCATTTTAACCTTAAAAAATAAAAGATCAATTGTTCCTGATGATTCTAAATCTCTCAAAGGTCATGACTGCCTAGTGACAAAACCAGTAATCTGAGAACTTTTGGATAGCACTTCCCTGGGTAAAGAAAGCATGCCTACTTCTAGCCTTTATAATGAACAATGTCTACAGTCACACATTCATAGAATATTAAAACTATTAGAGGTATAAAAGTTCGTATAGGTCACACTCATTTTTGTGATAAGCAAACTGAAGTCCTAACTGAGTGTTTTCATAATTGGTATCCGATATGTAATACAACTCTTAGGGTTTGATCTATATCCTATTATATTAAGGAGAAATAACTTGTAGTGGTGGGTACACTTTCTATTTGCTTAGACCAAAACTCCAATTGTTTCATCATAAGACTGTCAAAAATTCGAGATACAAACAATACTCCAATGGCAGAGAATACTCAAACATCTGTGAGGATGGCAAGCAAGTATAAGTTGAATGCATATGTTTTATATAAAACCGCACATGCCTATGCACAAACAGGGTTACATGTAACCTATCCTAAGCACAGGCATCACTTTTACAAGTCAACCTTTAGATGCAGATCATCATCCCAATTAAAACTAAAGGCAGATACTGTGTTTGAAATGATATAAACAGTAGCATACGATTTTTATATTAAGAGCATTTGGGAAATCAAAAATTTTCAACTGCTATGTCCTCATGCAATTGCAGGCAATTTAACATGATTTCTTGTGTTTTTTCCCTTACCAAAATGAACCATAAAAGAAATAGTAATTGAGTGGAGAGAAGGTATTTCATAAAGGGCCTTTTTTTTCTTTCTTTTTTTTTTTTTTTTTTTGCACTCATCACACATACTCACCCTAGGGGCATACTATTCCCAACCAGTAACAGTTGCTCTTCAACAACTTTAATTGTCTCCAAATTTTATGCTGCTTGTTTCTTCCACTTGCTTTCTTTCCTTTCTATGATTTTCTCTTTGTTTGTAGGACTTGATATGTATAGCATGGCAGTGCTGTTAGCCAATACACTACTCAGGGGAAATTTCACTTACTCTTGGGGATGTTTCACAAAAATACTTTACATGGGAAAGCTTATCAGTATGTCTGAATACTATACAGTAAACAGCAGTCATTGAGTTGTTTTTCACTGGCATTAAACATTTCTAATCCTTTAAAGGACCTTGGGAAAACAAGGCTGATTTCCAGGCCAGAGATTTACTTATTTATTTTCTAATTAGTAGATATCATACCTTGCTATAATACCTAAGTTGATATTCAGTGGTACCTCATCCGAAAACTATAACACTTCAAATGTCTATTAAATATTGATGAGGCTAAAGCCAATTGGTTAGATTTTTAAAAATTTAGTCCTATTTGATATCAAGTAGATATTAGTGTATTTTTATTTGCAGTAATAGCACTTATGCATGATCCTTGATTGAATCCCAGTTCCCAAGCATCAACTTCTACTGAGATTAGCTGAGTGCATTGGGCCTATTGAGCCATTAGCTTTTATTGAAGGATAGATGAATATCAGCCCCTACAGAATAGTGAATTAGTTCTTGCCTTGTAGCAAAGCTTTTTCCTGGTTTCTCTCCATAATGGGACTCCTTTAACCATGTCTTTTTCTAATGCAGCCAGAGAGTCAAGTAGCAGTCAGAAAAAGAAAATGAGATCTATTGAAATAAAATCATCAAGTGGGCATGGCTTTAGCTTCTCACAGTAGGGTGATCTGACACGATTAATCTCTAATAATAAAAGGTGGCCCTTTGGGGGTCCATGGCAATTTGATATTGAAGTATACATGTTCTAGAATTGAAGTAATAGCGGTCATTCATGAAAAGATTTTTAAAAATTACCTAAAAGGATGTACTCTCTGATAAATGAATCTTATGATGGAATAAAATGTTCCCTCATTCTCCAGCCTTCTTCTTTTAAGGTATTTTACACTTATACTTTAACACAATCACTGTCTAGCACATTTTATTATTATTTCAGACAAATTTTTTAAAGCTCAAATAAAAAGATGTCAAAGAAATACCCTGTATCACCATACCTTGGAATTTAACACATTAGCAACTTTTATAGATAAAATAATTAAAATGGTTAGCTCTTTTTTTTTTTTTCTTTTCTGGAAGAGCTAAATCTCTTGTATTTACCACTTTTAAGGTAATTTTTTCTGAGATCTTTCAGGATTAGTTTAGCAACATTTTACAAAGGGGTAATTTAGGGAAATGGGGAATGATACTAAGAATATGAATATTTTTAAACTGGATATCAGCAGAACCTCAGTCTATTCTGAGCATCTACTCTGAAACAAAAACAAAAATGACAGTAAATAGACTTCTACCAGGTATGATGTACAGGGTTTGACAGACCTTTTTTCCCCCATGGTAAAAATGACAATAATAAAGACAAAATGTAAATCATACTTCTCTGTGGGATTAGAAACAGCAGCATTTGCAAAGAAACCTTGATATACCGAATTCAAGGCAGAAATCAGCTTTCATAGTTGAACAGAGCCTAGTACAGCTTCTATATGGTTCTTAGAGAAAATGTACAGACTTACAAGTTCTAAAATCTTTGATCCAAGTTTCCACCTTGACAATCTTTAGAAAATAATGAAATTAAGCCCAAAGTAAGAAAGAAAGTAAGATTAACAATAGAAAATTATGAAATAGAAACTAGAGAAAACAATCCATGAAACCAAAACCCAGTGTTTGGAAAAGAGAAACAAAATTGATGACATTGCAACCACAATGAACAAAAAATAAATTATCAATTGTCAATCTTAGGAATAGAGAGGAATAATTACTATAAATTCTACAAGCATTCAAAGAATAAAGGAATATTACGAACGATTATATGCCAATCAATGTGACTACTCTGATGGAATGGAGAAGTTCCTTAAAAGACACACGTTACCAAAATGAAGCAAATAGCAAAGATCTTGAACAGTACTACTCTTAATAACTTGAATTCCAAATGTAAAACTTTCCCACAAATAAAACATTAGGCGTAAATGACTTCAATGGTAAATTCTAGGAAACATTAAAAAAACTATATTGTCACTTCAATAGGTCCAAAAACAGTATTTGATCAAATTCCATGCCCACTCGTGGTAAAAATTCTCAGCAAAATAGGAACAAAAGGGAAATTCTTCAGTCTGATAAAGATTACTTATGAGAGAAGACTACAGTAAGCATCCTATTAATTAAATACTTTACTTTCTAAAGGAACCAACAAGCTGGTCTCTCCCTCACCACTTTTAACAATATTACAATGGAATTTCCATCCAGTGTAGTAAGATGGGTAAAAGAAAAATAAGATTGAAAGGAAAAATGTGTTTTTTCATAGACAACATAATTTTGTTCGTTATAAATTCACACAAATCTACCAAAAGAGAAATGCTACATCAAGCAAATTATCCAGGTTGTATTTCACAAGGACAACGTATAAATTTCAATTGTAGTTTTATAAATGAGGAACAGTGGGATTATCGAATTTAGAAACCAAAACCATTCATAATATCATCCAAAAAGGGAATATATTTAGTGAAAAATACTTAAGACCTCTACAAGAGTTAGAAATGTCCATCAATAGGTCAATTATAAGTAAATTTTGGTCTATTTATATGCATGCAATGAGAAGTTATTAATCAACAAATAACTTACTGTTGATTCTTTCAACGTCATGGATGCATCTTTAACGTGATTTTACTCTTTAAAATGACTAAAAGAAACCAAACACAAAAATGCATACATTGCATGGTTATACTTCTATGAAACCCAAGAACAAGCAAATTCATTTATGGTGTTCAAAATAAACAAAGTTGGCTTTTGGGTGGGGGGTTGCCTGAAAGGGAGCGTGGGAAAAAACAAAAACAAAAACAAAAACAAAAACAGAGATGGTAATTTTCTCTATCTCGATTGGAGTGGTATTTATACTGGTGTATACATTTGCCAAAACACATCATATTGTCCATTTAATAACTATTTACTATGTATAAATTCCATCTCAATACAAAATGTTTAAAACTCCTTTCCTCTTCTCATCTACCACACTTAATTCAATCATAAAGCAGGAATGTAGGAAGTCAGTCCAGGGTCAAGCACCTATGCATCATGTCTTGCCCCATTGCATTTTCTTATTCTCTAAATGATAATTAGTGCCTAATATGGACTGGGCATTGTATTAAGCACTAGGGATACATAATCCGTAAGATAGGATTCCTATACTCTGAGTGTTTAAGGTCTGAAAAGATTAATTAACTCAGGTACCCTCTACTCCACACAGCTTGAACCAGCTTATAGATTCCAACTAATTATTTAACTTGTTATTTAAACAGCAAGTCACCAAACCTTCTGGATTCATAGCAAATAGCTCCGAAATAGTGGATAGCTATCTCTACCTCATTTCTTTGTGTCTGGAAATAATTTGGTGCAAATAATTCTTTGAACAGAAAGAATTCTTGATGGGTAAAAGATCTGTCACAAACTGCCCTCTGACCTCAACGTGATAAATGTGGATACTGCATGCACACTCCAGTGAAAAAACTAAGAGGCAGAGGCAGAGTGTGAAGTGCCCATGGACTAGTCTATATATTTTCAAATGTATTTCTAAAAGTTGTGGGAAGCCATTACAACTGTGTGTGCAGTGAGGGGAGGGTCAAGGCATTACAGTTCTTAAGCAGGAGAAAGCCAAGTTCAATCTTAAAGACTTTTTTTAAAATTTTATTTATTTTTGAGACAGAGAGAGACAGAGCATGAATGGGGGAGGGGCAGAGAGAGAGGGAGACACAGAATCGGAAGCAGGCTCCAGGCTCTGAGCCATCAGCCCAGAGCCCAACGCGGGGCTCGAACTCACAGACCACGAGATCGTGACCTGTGCCAAAGTCGGACACCCAACCGACTAAGCCACCCAGGCGCCCCTCTTAAAGACTTTTTAAAGAGAGGACTATGATCACAATGTGAGTAAAGACTAGGGGGTGAGATATTCACCATAGAATACTTTAAGGCTGCTACACTCAATCAAGAAACTCTAAAGGACTAAATTAAAATAGGGGAGGATGTGTGCCTGAGTGGTTCAGTTGGTTAAGCCTCCAACTCTTGGGTTTGACTCAGGTCATGATCTGAAGGTTCGTGGTTGGAACCTCATCTCAGGCTCTGTGTTGACAGTGTGAAGCCTGCTTGGGATATTCTCTATCTCTCTCAAAATGAATAAATAAACTTAAAAAAAATAAAACAACATAACATGGGAATGGGTTTGAGACATACTATTGAAGAAGAATACATAAGAGGTGATAACAGAAGCTACGTACAACACACTTTTCTAAGATGTTTCTTAGGCTTTTGGCTTGAACAACCAGGTAGATAGTAGTGCCATTTTTGAAAACAGAATAGAAGAAAACATTATTTTCTTTGGATATGTTTTAGGTTCAGTACGGGATGATCAAGTTTCAGATGATTGTGAGACATCACATGAAGGTTTACAACAAGTAGCTAGTTGGTTGAAAGTACAGGAGACAAGGCTGAACTTGACAGTTGTGTGTTGGGAGTAACCCCCTTACAAGTGCTGGTTGAAGCTATTAATCTCATCCAAAAGAAATGTAGAGTACAAATAGCATTGGAGCAAGCAAAGAACACTGAATAATGTGGATTTCAAATGGAATTGTTAAAAAGATAGAAGCCTATAATAAGCATTCTAGAAAGAGTGGACAATAAAGTAGGAGGAAAATCAGAAATCTTACAGAAGCCAAGGGAGATATCTGCAGAGAAAGTTAGTCAGTGCTGCACATTGCCTGATTAGCCTTCAAGGGATATTAAATTTTTTAAATGTTTATTTATTTTTGAGAGAGAGAGAGAGAGAGAGAGAGAATCCCAAGCAAGCTCTATATGGTCAGTACAGAGCCCAACACGGGAATCAAACTCACAAACTGTGAGATCATGACCCGAGCCAAAATTAAGTTGGATTTTCAGCCAGCTGGGCCACCAAAGTACCCCTTCCAAAGGGATATTAATCCTGTGCCCACCATTCAACTAAGATCAACACTTAATGGATCACTTGGTAGCATCGGATATTTAACAGGAAGTAGAAATGAAGACGAATGTAATTCCTACCAAGGCTAAACCTGTACCCCACACAAGCCTCCTTTTTCCCCTTTAATATGGCATTCGATTAAGAAGGAGTGTTTTCCTCCATATACTACCATGACCCAACAAAACGGACAACTGGTACCTTCACCTCACAGAGGACTAATAAGAATTTAGCAAACAGCCTAGATTTTAAGTGGCAGAGCCTGTATTTGAAATACGTTTCACAAACTGAAGCCTATTTCTACTATTTCAGGACAACAACTCTCCTGCCGCTTCCCCCACCCTCGTAAGAAGGGTGGCTCGGTAAAAACATTAAGTTTGGTAGAGGGAATTGCAACTACTTGGAGCCACAAATCATAAATCCAAACTTTAACATATATTCTTACTTTGTAATAATGATCCTTAAGAACAAATACCAAAATTGACACCAACCATCTTTTCTTCCTTTAGAAAAACTGAGAAAAACGTGTAGAGGTGCATGAACAATAGTTAACAACTGAGTGCTTGCTATGGCCAAATGGTTTTAAGCACTTTACATTTATTAACTCCTTTAATTCTCCATCCATCCTTTAAGGTAAGCATTGTTACTATCATCTCACCTGCAGAGATGAGGAAACTAAAACCACCCATAGGAAGTATGGTGCCCAAGCCAGTTTTCATAACTGCGTCTGAGCAAATGCATGCAGTGGACCTGGGATTCAAGTCTAGGCACTTTAGATCCAATGACTCAACTCTCAAGATTCAAGTCTTGCTGCAGAATGATCATTCAGGGAGACATGAAAGAACTGTGGAGATTCGTGGACCTTGAAACAGTAACTAAAGTTCATCATTAGAGAACTGTTTTTTGGAAATAAGCGATCATCCTCCAAAATCAACTTACTCTTACCTTTATGTGAATTAGATTTAAAAAAAAAGCAAAATAGAGGCAGCTGGTGATGAAGTGGGTGATGTGTAGAACAAAGAGATTCAAGAGAGGGACTAAGTGAACAGATAGACATGTTTGCTTAGGGCCTTTCTGGTTTAAACAGAGTTTCTTAGAAACAGATTAAATGGGAGTGGCAGACCTCAGCCCTAGAAATCAAGCCTCAATTCTAGCTGTGAATCTACCCAACAGAGCAAAGCTTCATCTTTTTGTTTGTTCTGGTTAAGGTTCCTAAGTGTGGGGGCATATTTATTCACCTTAATATTCTGTGAGACTTTTTGGTAAACCGTGACTAATTAACTTTGGTCCCTAAGAAGCAGAATAGCAGAGTCCATAGCTTTGCAAATTTCAGCTGCAACATAAAGGCAGCTCCAAGTTTGGCTGGTTGTTTATAGTTAACTAAGAAAGGAAATGGTCTAATTTGCCAGTGAGAAAACATGATCTGTCCCTTCAGTGTGTATTTGCTAAAATAGCACATGAACCAGTCCTATTACCAGTGTTCTGAAAATGATTCAGCACTATCCTTTTAGTCCTTTTTTCACAGATTTTCATCATTCTGATTTTCCCTGGCACTCCTACTTGGAAAAAGCAAAAAAAAAAAAAAAAAAAAAATCAAGGTCCAACCAGATCTATTTAACACTTAGTAGCTCTAGGAAAATGTGGGTTGTTTTTTGTTGCCATTGTTTAGTTTTGGGGGTTTTTTGGAGAGAGGTATGAAAAAATCACAAATATTGATTGAAAATAAAGACCTAGTTCCAAAACACTTGCTCTATATGATATCTAGTATCATGGAAAACCAAAAGACAGACTCCCAGGAGGATAAGCAGTATTTGGAGGGAGGGGAAGGGCTGTGAAGAGACACCTTAAATTATATGCTTGATTTCAAATTCTGTTACTGTTTTGGTAAAATCATTGTTTATTTCTCAAGGAGTGAAGACGAAAGCAAAGAATATGTGTGATGTAGTCATAAAGCAGTAAAAAATGACCATAGCCAAGTAACCAGAAAAGGTATTCACTAATCAGAGCTATTGTCTCCCATAGTAAATTTACATTTCACGTTATCGGCTGTATTCATTTAGACTTCAAATCTCATGTCTTATTGGCCTGCACCTTCTTCGGTTTCTACAGGGTGACCACGGCTACCTGGGCAACACAAGTAACAGGAAGGAGAAGGCTCTGCCAGGTGGGGGCAAAAGCTGTGAAGCCATTTCCATTCAGACAAAGGTGCACACCACCTGTCTGACAGTTTTCCAACTTTCCCATGAAGTTAGATTCAGACTTTCCTGTTCCATCTAAGCTGTAATTACTGTTCATGTTCCTCTCGGTATTTTGTCCCTCTAAAAACAAACTAAAAATATAAGGACACGAAGAAAAAATTAAAAAGCAGTTTCTAACTTTAAAATTGGGGATGCCAATGCTACAAACTGGAGGTGCACACAGAAAACCATGTCTTCTTTCTGCTTAAAATTCTTCAGTAGCTCCCTATTGTCTGCCTTAATATGGTATTAAGGCTTTTTATAATCTACCTGCAACCCGCACTTGCAGTCTCTCCTCTTCCATTAGCCACCCCCTGCCCTGCGCACTGACCCTCTATTTCTACTAGAGAATACATCTGGCTCTTCCTTAAGTAGATCAGGAATTTTTATTGCCTTGCCTTTGTGCACACCTTCTGCTAGATAAAGTCAGGTTGGCGAAAGGGAAAAGTATCACCATGGCGATTTTAAGAACATGGGCCTGCCTCCAGATTGCCAGGATTTAAATCTTGGCCAGATCACACATTAGCTGTGTGACTCCAGGAAAATTAGTAATCATCTGTAGCTCACTTTTCTTACTGATAAAACTAGGGAAATAATGAAGCTTCTTTCATAGGACTGAAAATTCTTATGACCCTCTTCGAAGGGTACTTCCTCTGTGTTTTTTTTTTCTGAACTAATAATTTATTTTTCTATTATTGTTCATTCCTCTCATTTTATTCATACCTTATCAATTTGTACATTATAGTTATGTCTTGATAACCTAAAGTGCCTCTAAAATAAGACTTACAATGACTAACTTAATTGTAATATCAAATATAGCTGTAGTAACATGTTATTTAAAAAAACATAAAATGGACCATATTGCTATGGTCCATTTGAAATATCAGGCATGTGCATGCCAAAAAGCACCATTAGGCTAAGTATCAAGTTATTTGAGATTATTTTAGAGTGAGGAGATAAGTGGGGTTTCTTTGTTCTCTGTAGTCTGAAAATCATCTACAATTTAATATGGAAATGGTATAAATAGTTTTAAATTTTTGTTAGAATCTATTCCTGATAAGAATACTTAAGATACACCCTCTTAAATTTTTAAAAAATAATTATTTTTAATATGAAAATTATTGTCAAATTGGTTTCTGTACACCCAGTGCTCATCCCAACAGGTGCCCTCCTCAATGTTAATTTTTTTTAATGTTTTCTTATTTTTGAGAGAGTGCAAACAGGGGAGGGGCAGAGAGTGGGGAACAGGAGATCTGAAGCAGGCTCTGTGCTGACAGCGGTGAGCCCAATGTGGGGCTTGAACTCGCGAGCCAGGAGATCTTGACCTGAAGTCAGATGCTCAACCAACTGAGCCACCCAGGTGCCCCCACGTTCTTAAATTCTTAAGTGCACAATACAATATTATTTCCTGTAGGCACGATATTGTACAGCAGATATCCAATATTCAACTTTCTGAACTGAATCTTTATGCTGTTTGGTAATTCTCCGATAACCCCAACCTCTAGGCTCCTGGCAATCACCATTCTGCTCTTTGGTTCTATGAATTTGACTATTTTAGGTACCTCATATAAGTGGAATCATCCACTATTTGTCTTTCTGTGACTGGCTTTTTCACTTAGCATAACATCCTTGAGGTTCACTTACATGGTTGCATTTTGAAAATTTCATTCTTTTTAAAGGCTGAGAGTATTCCACTTATCTGTCAATGGACATTTAGGTTGTTTCCTTATCTTGGCTATTATGAATAGTGCTGCAATCAACATGTGAGTGCCGGTATGTATAGAATGAGAGAAAATATTTGCAAAATGTAAATCTGCTAAAAGATTCATCTTCAGATCCATAAGAAAATGGTATGAGCATTGAAAAGGTTTTAAAATTCTGACTCATTGGAGCCGAAGCTAAAGCAGACTCCAGTAAAAGAGATAAAGAATTGGGTTTATAATCTGCTTGGAACAGTCCTGATCAATAATGCCTATTTCATTGCAAAATATATTTTGAAGCAGGTATTTTTACCAGCAGGACACTATAGCTCATGAGCCATGACTAGAGTAAAACTTAGGTTCACAAATGGAACAAAGAAAGGAGAAACCTTCTTGGCAAAGGAGACAGAGTCCAGTATTTTCTGGAGTTAAATGGAGAAGTTAGAAAAGACAAGGTCGTGGGAGTTGTAGAAAACAACACTGGGATGAAACAATCTGTTTATGGTGCAACTTGTGACGAAATGGGATATGCATCTGCTTCTACTGACCAGCCTTATTTATTTTAATGATGGTTTGTTTTTTTCCCCCACTCTTAATGATTGCCATTTCTGTTTCTGTTTTTTGTTTTCTTCATGGAAGGTCTTTGGTTTTCCTTTTCTTCTTCTGTAGAGTTCTTATTCTCTTTAATGGTCTCTCTCTCTCTCTCTCTCTCTCTCTCTCTCTCTCTCTCGTGTGTGTGTATATATATTTACTCACCTCAAATCTCTGAATTCTTCTTTTCATCCTCACTTAGCTACTTCCATTGAATGAGAACTACCTCAACTAATGCTTATTGAACTTTTTACCTATGGCTCCCGTCTTCCCTCTTTCTTTCTAATTACAATGGGAGAAATGAGACAACTCTTTTGTGTTTGGAATCCCATCTGCTTGCTCTTCTCAAAAATGTCACAGTTGCCCTTATCTCTTTCTTTTGGTATTTTCAAACCTGACTTTTCTACCAACTCCTTCCAATTTGCATTTTAACGTGATCACGTTTCACCTCCATTTAAAAGCAAATAGACCAAAAAAGTCCCTCATTTATCACTGTGGTCTTTTCCACTCACTACTCTATTTTCTCATTATCAAACTTAACACCAAAAAAAAAAAAAAAAAAAAAAAAAAAAAAAAAAAAAAAAAAAAAAAAAAAGAAAAAGAAAAGAAAAAGAAAAAACAAAGTTGTTTGTGCTCAGTGGCTCAACATCTTCCCTTCTTACTTTCCAGTAGGTTCCAATTCTGCTCCTCCTCTTTCCATTCCATGGGAACTGCTCTTACTGAATTTGCCCGTGAGCTCCACGTCACTAAATCTAATGGAGGTCTCCAAATCTCATTATCTTTATGACTCAGTGGCATTTGGTACAGCTGATTACTCCCTTCTATCAGAAATACTTTCTACCCTTGACCTTCATGATACCACCTTTCCAAATTTCGTTCCCGTATCTCTGTTATTTATTGGTCTCATTATTGGCCTTTCCTTCTGAACTTTACCGTTAAGTGTTAGCAACTACCAGGGTCCTCTTCTAGACTCTTCTCATTCGGTATCCTTTCATCTGTGGAATACTAGGCACTTCTATGACTTCAGTTGTCATCTGAATGCTGTATTTCTAGAGCTTTCACATTGCTTCTGATTTCAAGATTCTCATACTCAACCATCTGTTTGACATTTGGATAGCTTACAGCCATCTCCGATTTAATATGTACAAAACCTCTACTCACTCTGTAAATGACACCGTCTTCTACCGAATTCAAACTAAAAACCTGGTAGACTCTCTCCCCCTTCCACTCACATCCACTTAATCACCTAGTATTTCTACCTTATAAATGTCTCTCAGGTACATCCACATTATTAGCAGTGAAGATAGAATGATATGTTTCAAGTTGTAAACATTTCTATTCTATTTCTATCATAGCCTTCTAACTGGCCTATAGGATTTTCTTAATGTATTCTTTCTTAAGTATTGCCAAATCCACATGGCTTCCATGAAACATCAAACCATGTTATGTGCTAAATACTGGACCAAACACCAGATACTCCAGTGAATTCAATTGTGAGCATGGGCTCTGCTAGAGATTAATTTATAGCCTTGCTAAAGACCGTGGCAAGTAGAGGGAAAATAGATTATTTGCCTAATGACCAGTTTGACTTGTTCAAGGTCTCTCATGGTTTGGGACCAGAATAGTCAATGGCCTAGAGGCAATTTGAATTCTATCTAAATGTCAAAAGTCTTATTTGTCCTCTTCTTCTTCAGATATACTAGCACCAGACTAGGTATTATCTTTTGAATCTTTAAAGAACTCTGTGAAAAAAGCAACAATTATCACACCTTTTAAAGGTGCAAAATTAATGTGCATAAAAAGATTAGAGATTTAACCAATGTCTCATTAACATTGAGCTACAATGGTCTGCATTCAGAGCAAGAGCCTACATCTTTTTGTGTGGGTGGCATAGTTAGTTCACAGTGGAATTAGAGACTGCTTTATGTAGTGGGTCATTTGTATTGAGGCTAGGTGCTCATAATTCAGGTGGTACTTTAAGACAGTTTAGTACAATTTTAAAGCTAATGAGATCATCTGATCCAACACCCCATCTGGATAGTACAAGAAATTGAAGTTGAAAGGTTAGATGATTTACGCACCTGTGATTACACAATAAGCCTTTGTGAGAGTTAGGACCTAGATCTGGCTCTCTCAGTCCACTGCCTAATACTTATTCTTCTCTTTCTTTTAGCCTTTGTGCTTTGTAAGAGGACTCTCCATATATTTCTTTTACATTGCAAACTTGTGGTGTGAGCTTTAAATATATTTAAATACTATGAATATTCCAACTTGAAGTATCTTGGGATCTCAATGTTTATCTAGGAGGAAGACAGTAATTGACAGTGTCTTCCCAGGGTGTCAGGAAGAGTCTAATAATATTAATAAAAACAAAAGAGTCAGGAAGTAATTATGAATGACAAGAATCTGGCTGGGGCTGCTTGTCTAACTAGATCAGGTCCAGGCTTAAGGCAAACAAACAAAAGGCCAGGCCCAGAAAACAGAGTCTTAAGTGGGTTAGAGATTCTGAAGAAAATACAGTGCTCTGGCTAGCTCCCTGAGAGAGAAGTATTAGAGCACACTGAAAAACCCCTCAGAGCTCCTGGGTGACTTGGTGGGCTTTCTCTCGTCAGACATATTTCGTATTTAAAAACTTTACCCCTTCTGTGCCAGAAGGGGAGATTTTCAGAGTTAGCTCATTAATAATTTTGGTAAACAAGCCCAGACAATGCACCTCTCAATCGTGATCATTACATTGTTAATGTTTTTAGAGAATGCAAGAGTCTCATTAGATGATATTTATCCAACCTCTTCTCATCTGCCATCGCATCCCCTAGAGTACTTAATGTTTTCATGGATCTGAAGCCAGAGTTTAGCCTCATTTCAGGGCCCTTGACCCTGTGTGCCTCTCTAAGATCTCTTTTCAACAGGAAAAGGAATAAAGACATGCAGATGATTAAACTCAACAAAAGGACCGATCGAGCTTATCTTTGAGTCTTAAACTCTTTTAGTCCACCAGATATCACAGTTGTCTCCTCTTCTAGGATTCTGCAGTTTGTATATTTTATATGTATAATTTATATGGCCTGAGGTTAGGACTATATCGTTTCCATGTGTACAGGTGATTAGTCATGTGTGACAAGCCTGATGAGGAAATAATAGGAATACATTATTGGGTACCACACATTTAAAGCTTAAAGGCCTCAGGATTGATTGTTTTCTCAATGAGAACAGGCATGACAGATTGCTTATGTGACTTTAGTCCCAGTAACACTTTTCAGAGGATCATATAGATAGACATGATCATAGATGCTGGGATTTTCATGAATCTAATATAACGGGCATTTTCCTTGGTATGTGACTTATGTCTGTGTCAATAATGGTTACAGTGGAAGCCATGTTGAGTGGCCTGCATTTTAGTCCTATGCTAATTTACCATTTAGGTGGGGCTTCTCCCTGACTGGTAGAACCCTCAAAAGAGAGGCAGCTGACCTAGGCTGCGGAGTCAGGAAAGACTTCTGGAAGGAGGTAGCCCCTGAGATGTTTGGGTTTGGGGGAAAAAAAACAACAACATAAATAAATGTCAATTTTTAGTGGATTGAATTGAACCATTGTATATTAATTGCAGGAAGGATCATAGTTCCACTTTTGGTATATTAAATAATATTCCATTATTAAAGGGAATTTGGCTTGTTCTTTTTATGGTAGCAGGATTGAAAAAAAGTTTGACTAAAATCAAATGTGAATTAGGAACTTGATCTACAATAATTTAAAGAGATAGTGGAAATGGAAAATATTAGGTCCAAATGGTCAGGATCTCCTAACATACTTTGAAATTAGCTTCTCTTATCAATGCTTTCTCCATGATGGAGGTGGTAGTTGATAGTTATAAAGTAACAAAATCAAATGTAAATGCATAATGGTTCACGGGATAAAGATTCTTAGAATGGGTAATGGTGTTGGAGTACTTCAATTAGGCACATCTTTTCCTATAAAACATGGAATTCTGCCCTCCCTTTAGAATAAATTGGCCAGAAATTATCTGCATCAGAGACTGCTAAACAAAAACTATCTACTATAGGTCATCAAATATGAAATCCTATCAGAAAGAAGTCTTTGGCTTTGTTAGAGGGCTAGGGTGGAACAAAGTATATATATTTTCTGAGTACCCATGTTAAAAATCTCAAGTGAGAGGATAATAAGGATGAGACAAATAATAATGCCCTACTATCATAATTTAAAAGCTCAGAACTTTAATTTTCTCTGTAGAAAAAGTAACATCACTAGTTTAAAATGAAATATATAGGTCTACATAATTTGATGGGGTTTAAGAAGCTACTTAGCATATTATAGACATTTATGATTGTGCATTTATTGAGTAGGTCATGGAAGGTGTTATATCCAGAGTGCTGATTACAGATGATAATTGCATTAATCACTCTTACTTTTATAAATGTAATTCTCTGCTGCACTCGTTGAAATAAAAGGTCAGATATTTTCCATTATAAAAATCATCCATGCAAGAGACTGTGAGGAAAAAAAAAAAAAAAAAAAAGAATACCCAAGTAAAGAAATAAAGACAAACACAATTATTTTCCCATCATATAAAAATATCTACAGTTAATTCTTGGCATTTCTGGTTTTCTATACATTACATAAAGTCAATAAAAGACAAAACAAAGAGTTATGTGCCTATTATATAAACAATTTAGTATACCATTTTTTAATTTGTCATAGCGACAAGTACTTTCTATATTATAGGATTCTCAATGGATATTAACAGCAATTTTTACAGTGTGTAAGACTGCATCCAGAGGAGGTTTATCCATTTGGTATTGTTAAATGTTTACATTGCCTCCTATCTTTAATTTGTGTAAATAAAGCTAGAAAAAACCATTTGCTTAATGCCTTTTCTATACTTAATGTTTTTTGGCTTAGAATAACTGCATAAGAATAAGTTATTGGGTCAAAAGAATTGCTTTCCAAAATATTTTCACTTAAATTCGGATCAGTAAAATAGGAGACTGCAATTTTTTCTAACTATATATGAAAGCTGTTGAATTTTGTTGATGTAAAATAGAAAAATAGCATAAGAAAACATTGCATAAAAAATTTTTCCTTCTTAATTTCTAAGAGTTACACTTATTTCTATTTCCAGTGTTAACCATCTATTTGCCACAGAACTTGCAAATTATTGTTAGATAAGGTATAGAGAGATATTGAGCTGAAAGAACACCACTTTGGCTTAAGAAAATCTGAGTGCAAAATAGGAGTGTGATAGTATCAAAGGAGCTTGGCCAAAATACAAAACACTCTAAGTTTTGAGTCCTTTGTGACAAAATAGGGGTATTTGTTATATCCAGATTAGTTTGATGATCAGCACAGATCTTCTTAAGAGCCTGGCATGTAATACGTGTTCAATAAGTGATTACTTTTATTATTTTGATTGTTGTGTTTCTTGCTATCATTGACATTTTTTTTATGGGAATGGCCACAAAATATGGCAGGGATGACTAGGTACTATGGCATAGCTGGTTTTTGAACAGTAGCTACACAGCTTGGAAGTAGGTTTCCCAGTCATCTCTTCCACGCAAGTCCCTTGCATCTACGTGGGGCTGCTCACGTGATGCTTTCAGACCTGTGCCATTGAAACATTCTGGATACCTACCACTTACTCTTACGACTCCTGATCTCTGGGTTTCCATATTGATTCCCAGGGTGACCACAGGAGGATAGCAAAACCTCTGTCATCCTGGTTCTCAGAAAGACTGTATAAAGTAGTATTCCCTCCTTTTCTGCTATCACTTGATTTCTACCTGGTTGAGAAACCATGTAATTGTGTTCAACCTAAGACTCCAGGATTTCTCTGTTATACTTGTAAGTGTTTCCTTGTACTTAGAGAAGTTGCTGTAAGTGGTTTGGTGTCATAAGACTAAACTATGTAGCACTGACTCAGTAATTGGATAATGGGTAACAAGGAAATGGATATTGGTGTCTGAAAAGCTGATTCATGTTACATAATGACAAAACATTGGGTTACATTGTCACACAATAATTTGGAAGGCAGGGCAGAAGACCCCATGCCTTTGTCTCTTAGGAATGAGGACAGAAATAGAGCGTTACGAGTTGCTATAGGCTGCATTTAGCAAGCATTAGATGAAAGACAGATCAAGAATTGGCCCATTTGCAAATTTCCTAAAATTGTAGGGGGCTGAAGTGGGGGATTTTCTATTCAATCAGAAATCCAGCTGAAAGCAGTTTGCTGTCTTCTATACATAGTTTCCATTTTCCCTGGACAATGACAATGTTGTTGAGGAAGGAAATTAGAGTAAAGATCGCATATGTGAGATAGGTTGTTCATCTTCTTTTTAAGGGACAGGACAAGTAGAATATGTCACTACTACCTACATTCCATTGATTGGAGCTCAGTAACATATCCCTCGATTCCACAGGGCTGTAAAATAAAACTCTTGCCTGGACAGTTTCTTCCCAGCAATAGCTCAACTCTAAGGAAGTATAGTCAACATTTTTGCTTGACAATAGCTAATTCCAGCACAGCTATTAGATCAGGCCTCTAATATTTCACGATTTATCCGTTAGTAGGGAGTACTTACTTCTAACAGTATACAGATTATATGGGGATTTTTAATCACCAAGTCAGTAATGGAGGAGAATAATTACAAAGGCAACTGATCTATCCTAGTATTCCATTACCAGGGCTGAAGGGAATGTGATGGATTTCAGGGTTGGTGGGGGCTGGTTTCTCTATCTTACAGATAGTTCAGGGACCTGGGTCCTGAGTCCCAGTTTTACCAATGGCTATAGTATTTGATTTCCTCACTGACTGTATTTGAGATTTGCTCTCTAGCTATGCTGTCTTTCATCAGCCCTCAGTAACTTAAAGCCTGTTCATACTGGTCTTCTGCCCCTTCTCTAATTGAGCAATCCCTTCTAGAGGATATTCTTACTGGCTTTGTCTGGGATAGCTATATTCACATTTGTTGAGGTTTTGCAGTTAGACTTGAAAACAAAGGAAATGTCTAAGGTCTATAAAGGAAACTAGGTTTCAAAGTAGGAGTTTCCCATGAACTCAAGAATTTTCATTCAACTTTGTCAGAAATGCCCTTCTCCTGGAGGAAAAAAAAAAAAAAGCTCTATTAGGCGCTGTTGTCTTGACAAATTTAATAGTAATAGGCCTACAGACAGGAGACAGATGCTCATGTGCTTGAAATACGCAGCTGGTGTGCCAGAACTAACATCTTCCTTCTTTGCTACCCTTGGTTCCATTAACCTTCAGAACTCCTCTTATTATTCTGTCTTAAACCAATATCGTTCCCTTAAGAGTCTGGCATGAGTAACAGAACATGAGCAATATCAATAATTGTGTTAACCAATTAGGCCGTCATTTAATGGAGGTCTAAAGTTTACGCTAAATTTGGGATATGTGTGGAGGTAAAACTAGATCGCATCTTAGCTCATGTGATACTATTTCCTAATGGATCTTCTTCCTCATACCTAAATTTTGTTCAATCTGTATGCAACATATTGCTACAGTTCCTAATGATGCTATCCAAATACTCTAGCCCTCCTAAAAGCACATTGGAAAAATGGAATCGAAGCCTCCATTATTTTAATCTCTCCCATGATCTTATCAAGATTTAAAAATGTGACTCATTCTAATATTTTCTATTTGTTAAGAATATGGTAGAAAATTACAAAGCGTGATATCAAAAAAATATAGAAAGGCCTGAGTACTCCCAACTATTTATTCTGCTCAGCATTTTATTTCTAATCCTTACTTCTAGTGCTTCCTCTAGCCATTCTGAAAATTCCTCCTTGTCCTCAATTTTATTTAGATACGCAGATCTACCTTTTTGGTGGACAGTAGCAGAGTTTATTATAAAATGGAGTTAATAAATCAACAATCAAATCGATAGCTTCCTAGGCAAACACTTGATGCGAGTCTGGAGAAATCACTTTGTGGACTCCGTCTCTCCTGTCATTTGGCAGCAGCTTACAAGGTACTTTGGTCAAGAATGTGTTTCTTTTTGGAAAACTCTCATTTTCACAAGGTAAAGTCTGTGTCTCCGTGAGCTTGGGTCAGGAAACCAGCTTAAGTAACAACAATCCTAAGCCATTTTTCTCCCCTTTTCTAACAATAGAAACGTGCTACTGCAATAATTGGGGACAGTTTCACCCTTTTTATTTAACTTTCCTTCATTTTATTACATCTTTTAGTTGTATTAATTCCTTTCATTTTAACCTGTTTGTTATTGTCTGTACTTGCTTTCCTCCACATGCCACACTCATAGCACTTGCCAGTGCAGCAATAGCTACTATTCTCCCTTTCCATTCAATAAAAATTTGTTTTTTTTTTTTTTTTTGGCTAGGTCATGCATGTCTCTGAAATCCCTTACCATAACCAAGGAGTACTTTGCATCTAGAGCCCCAAAGTCCCTTCTAATTTCTAAGACTTATTAGGAATACAGATTCCCAGAGTCTGCCTTTTCTAGAAAGGCCGGTGGGAGGCGGGGGCAGTCAACATAAATGTTTTGCATAACTCAAGGTTATTGAGAATAAAATAATGTAGCAGCAAATACAGTGTTAATAATTTTATTGTTATCACTTGATTATTACTGGCATGAAAGAAGTTATTGCATTATAGGTGAGCAGATCAATATAGCCCTAATTTTGGGACCAAACTTACATGAAGCTGAGTAAATCATCTGTTCACCTTATATGATTTCTGAGATGCTGAATAGGGACCAGTGAAATATACTTCCTTCTCCTGCTCACTGGTGCCTGAAGGTAATTCCCTTGAGTGTCATTATTTTGACTTAAGGTATTTTAGTCTCTGTTAACATGCAAACAGCCCTGGGAGCATAGACATATTTATGTCGTGCCTGTATGCATGATATTTTCAGTACCTTTCTTCTGCCTGAGTTTCATTATTCAGGAACTAAGACCTTGAAGGGACTAAGAAGGTTTAGGGCAGTCTTAAGTACCCTAACACTGCTGTATTTCGATGACATCATTTGCATCTGAAGTTTAGGATCCTTGTTTCCTTGTGACTTGTACTTTTTTATATTCATACCTAGTGATTATAACTTCTAGCCACTAAATAATTTAACAATTTAATTGAATATAGGGAGAACTCCAGTGCAATGTTGAAGTATTTTACTCGTTTTTTTTTTTTCCCCCAAGCTGGAAAGCCAGCATTACATTCAGCTGCTAAATTGTGACAGACACATTTCCAGTGGCTTATGGCTCTTTGGATGTCTTCCCTGGTTGGGAAACTGGCAGTTCTGAAGTCACCCCTGGTTAGTCATATGGCTAGCTTGCTGATAGGCTGTCTGAAGCATCCAGCAGACTTTCAGAATCATCAAAACATATTTGATTCACATTGAGTCTTTGGTGTCACTGTAAGCAATGCAGTTACTTTCTTCTTCCATCAAAAATGCCTCAAATTTTAGGGTGAGACCTAGTTAAATATTTTGCTTTTTCAATATCTGAGCCCTTCTTGCCAACTTCCAAGGAGTATCAGATATCCAAATCTTCTTCCCTTGGATAAAAGGTATCAAGACAGATTTCCCAACTCAGTTGGTGGTAATTGGGCTGAAAACTACTTCCCTCCTGAATCATCTCCAATAAGGGCCTCAATAAACCTTCCTACTTGAGCCCAACTCAATTCAAGAGAGGAGCTTTTCACAGCTGTGTGGCTCTGGAGGCCCCAGGGACTCAACTGCACAATATGTTCATTGTATCTGTGCAAAATGTATCTGAGAGACAGACAACTCTGAAAGCATAACATTGATAACAGCCAAAATATTAATGACATAGGATGTTTCTCAAGGTGGTTTGTAAGCAGGTCAAGATCTTTACCTTTGCAAACAATACAGCCATTTTCATCTGCACCAAATGTTTATTTTATAATTTGCTTTATGGCTAAATAGTGGGCCAAAGGGTGAAACCAATGAGCGAGACAAAGGTCGTAGTGGTCTATATAAAACACGGGAGCAGATATGATTCTAAATTGCAAACATAACTGGGTTTTTTGTTGTTGTTGTTTTTAAAAGAAAATTTATTTTATCCTATGCTTATTCCCCCCCCCCCCATGGAGGTTTAAGTAGCTTTGTAGTCCTGAGATGGATATAGGTCACGAAATAGGGTTTTGTTGGTCAAATTTATACTACGTAAATATTTATGTATGAAGTGGTTCTAGTGGCAAGGATCATTCTGGGGAATCAGAAATATGGAATATTTTTCCAACTTTATCACAACATTAACCAGCAATTTTGGAGGAGTTCTGCAATTTCACTGGACCTCCGTTTATTCATCTGTCATTTGGGCACTGAAGTATTAACTTACAGATTTCTTGGGAGGCTGAAAGGAGATTAAAGGAGTAAAGGTGCTTTAAAATTTCAGTGTGTCTTATGTGGATCCTGAGAAACGTAACAGAAATCCATGGGGGAGGGGAAGGAAAAAAAAAAAAAAAGAGGTTAGAGTGGGAGAGAGCCAAAGCATAAGAGACTGTTAAAAACTGAGAACAAACTGAGGGTTGATGGGGGTGGGAGGGAGGGCAGGGTGGGTGATGGGTATTGAGGAGGGCACCTTTTGGGATGAGCACTGGGTGTTGTATGGAAACCAATTTGACAGTAAATTTCATATATTAAAAAAAAAAAAAAAAAAAAAAAAAATTTCAGTGTGATATCTAAATGCAGTTATTTAGCCTATTATACATCATTAGCAAATCATTTTTGAGTATTTAATCATAGATATGATTAGTCCTAATCATAATTATGCCTCCCAGACCAAATTCCATCTGGATTTAGTCTATGGATTAAAATACACACACAGACGCACACACACAGACGCACACACACACAGACGCACACACACACAGACGCACACACACACACACACACACACACACAGACACACACACACACACACACACAGACACACACACAGACACACACACACACACACACACAGACACACACACACACACACACACACAGACACACAGACACACACACACACACACACACAGACACACACACACACACACACACACACACAGACACACACAGACACACACACACACACACACACACACACACACAGACACCTTGAGTTCTACTTTCCAATTGATTGATTTTCTTCTAGGAGTCTTTATTCTTTTGAACCTCAGTTTCAGTCTCAGTAGGAGTATTATAGTATTACCTGTCTCACAGGAGTATTGTAAGGATCGAGTAAGTTTTTGAGCTGATATGCAACATATATACATTCACTAATTTATGAAATATTCTGCTAATCATAGTAACTATAATACCACCATACTTTTAAGTAACCCACACCTCAATATATTCCATGATACCATGGTGAAGGAAAAATGGATATAAATCAGTAACAGCAGTTGGAACCAATTAGCCACCAGCAAACCCTAAAGTAGAGTTTGTTTTCTGGCAGCACTTTTAGCTTTCACCCTCTTTTAAGCCTCTGGGTTTGAAAAAAAATTGGAGCTAGTTTACACAAATGTTTCCAAGTTTCCTGGCCTGGTATAGGGTTTTGTTTTGTTTTGTTTTGAATCCCATTGTAAACTGTAACAACAAAAAACCCACTTGAAATTGATTAAAGGGATTCTTCTCATTTGAAGCACACTGCTTAAATAATAACTTTCTGATTACTAGACAGATTTCAGATTAGAATCTTTAAAGGTACTATGGACAAATGCATACAAGAAAATAGTTTCTAAAAGTTTTCAGATTAACTGAAAATTTCCAGCGGCCCACATATAGCTTTATCCATCCATATCCATAAAATCTCTAATTGTGTCTCTACTAGGTAAAGTTTAGTGCTAGATTTTAATGTACATGCGTTCTTTAACTCTACATGAGAAAAGTGAGAAATTAGATCAGAGATTCCTGTCAGTGGTAACTCTAACAGAAAAATATTTTGGTTGGTTTAATTTGTTCTCCATATTTTCCCCTCTTCTATTGCTAGCCAGTAGTGAGCAAGGCCCACTATTTTCTGGCCTCAGGAACTGGCCGAGCTGAAGATAGCATTGTTTCAGAAGACAAAGAATCTTCTGGTGCCTCCTAACATTCACTGAGAGAAGTGAAGGGAGCTTTAGAGGACACAGAAAAGAACTTCCTCATCCTGTGAGCTGCTGCAGAGAACGACACCCACTCTGGCACTGCTCAGGGGTCCCTCCACTTGCAAAGGGGACAAGGTCTTTGCAGCCTGAGAGGCAGAACCCAGGCATGAGGAAGACCATGGGCAGAGAACTCAGTGCTAAGTGTCAAGGTGTACTTATTACTGACAAAGCACATTTTTTGACAACGGCACATCTTCATGGATACTCTTGTGAGTTTTTTGTTTTTAACATTTATTCTGAGAGAGAGAGAGAGAGAGAGAGAGAGAGAGAGAGAGAGCGCGCATGCGCGTGCACACTAGTGAGAGTGGGGGAGGGGCAGAGAGAGGTAGAGAAAGAATCCCAAGCAGGCTCTGCACTATCAGCTCAGAGCCCAATGCCGGGCTTGATCACAAGAACCTTGAGATCATGACTGGATAAGAAATCAAGAGTCTGACACTCTATTAACTGAGCCATCCACGTGCCCCATGCTCTTGTGTTTTTACACATTCCAAACAGATACAGAACACCAAGATAAAAAGGGAAAGAACTCCCCTCAAAACCACCACAAAGAGCAACTATTTTACATTTAAATGGTTCATCAATACTTATGATGTAAAATACAATATTCTTTCTCTATTAAGAATTCCAGTTAGGGGCAACTAGGTGGCTCAGTTGCTTAAATAACCAACTCTTGATTTCTGCTCCAGTCATGAGCTCACAGTTCACTGATATCATGGAGCCTGCTTTCGATTTTCTCTCTCCCTCTCTTCTGCCCCTCCCCTGTTCTTGCTCAAAAAAAAATAACATTAAAAAAAATTCTGGCTATTTTATATATACACGCATATTAATATATTTTATCTATTTGTATAATGTATTCAAATAAGTACATTTAAATAAAATCTTTTGGAAGATGTAGGGAAATAACTCCTGGTTCTAAAAATTGGTAAGAAGAATTGAGGATTTTCATCCTAAATATCTTGTCTGAAGTATGTATGGCTTAGACATGAAAACTTTGCAAAGGTCCATGGTAATGCCTTGCGTGGTCAAGATTGATGACCAGGATTCTAGATGTAACTACCAATTTACAAGATACCACAAAGTAAAGAACATGGCTAATTAACATGGCAAATTTCCCCATTACCTGTAAATAGCACATGTGTTTTCTAAATAGCTGGTGTGTGCAAACTGATATCCTAGTTTCCACATTGCACATGTTGATACATCTTTTAAATATGTTTTAATACATTTGCTTTTTATTTCCTCCCTGATATTTAGCCATTGAAGAAACCAATTTCTTGTTTGCCTGTAGAGCAGTGCTTCCCGAATATTAATGTACCTATGAACCACCTGAGAATCTTACTAAAATGCAGATTCTGAGTCAGTAGATGTGGGTTGAAGCCTAAGAGTCTGCATTTCTTGTTTTTTAATTTTTTTTTTGATGTTTATGTATTTTTGAGAGACAGAGAGAGACAGAATGAGCAGGGGAGGAACAGAGAGAAAGGGAGACACAGAATCTGAAACAGGTTCCAGGCTCGGAGCTGTCAGCACAGAGCCTGACGTGGGGCACACGGGGCACGAACCCATGAACCCCGAGATCATGACCTGAACCGAAGGTCATCTTCATCATGAAGATGAAATTAGCGAAGTCCCCAATGGGACTTGTTTCTCAAGTGTGTCCCACGGCCAGCAGCTGGCCTTAACATTGTGCTTGTTAAAAATGCAGACTCTCAGGGGGCACCTGGGTGACTCGGTTAAGCAACTGACAGCAGCTCAGGTCATGATCTATCTTGCCTTTCATCGGTTCGGTTCGTGCCCCATGTTGGGCTCTGTGCTGACAGCTCAGAGACTGGAGCCTGCTTCAAATTCTGTGTCTCCCTCGCTCTCTGTTCTTCCTCTGCTCATTCTCTATCTCTGTATCTTAAAAATAAACATTAAAAAAATTAAAAAAAAAAAAAGAAATGCAGACTCTTAGGCTTCAACCCACATCTACTGACTCAGAATCTGCATTTTAGTAAGATTCTCAGGTGATTCATAGGTACATTAATATTCGGGAAGCACTGCTCTACAGGCAAACAAGAAATTGGTTTCTTCAATGGCTAAATATCAGAGGAGATAAAAAAAGCAAACTTATTAAAACATATTTAAAAGATGTATCAACATGTGCAATGTGGAAATTAGGATACCAGTTTACACACACCAGCTGTTTAGAAAACACATGTGCTATTTAGAGATAATGGGGAAATTTTTGAAGTGACTAGATATTTGCTGATCTTAGGAAATTTTTGTCTTTTACTGATACAGTATAAAGTATGGATTAAAGTTGATCAAGTTTGCAATTTGCTTCAAAGTAGTTCAGAAAGAAGGAGGAAGTATGGAGTATGGATAAAATAAGATTTGACGTGTGTTAATAATAACTGACTGTAGGTAACGAATACAGGAGGAAAATTCATAATACTATTATTCTCTTTGGTTCTGTATATGCTTGAAGTGTTCTATAATAATTTTAAAAAGAAAAAGATTAAATTACTAGCTAAAGTTCTAAAAAAAGTAATGACTTAAGAATTCAAATTACGTATGTTTCCCTACAAACTCTGTGCTTGTAACCTTCCACTGACTGTACCCAATCTCCAGAGTGTTCAAATGTTTCCCAGTACTGCTTCCCATTCATTCAGTGTGTATGATATGTCAAGCATTGTATTATACTTTGGTATATACATTTCTATAAGAAGTTGCAATAAAGGGAAAAGAAAGATCAACTATTCACTACTAAAATAGAAAAATAGCAAAGTCCTAGGACAGGTAAGAGAAAATTCCTTGGCCTTGGGCCTGCATATTTTACAAAAGGAATAGCATTCGAAAATTTTTTCATCTGAACTTCAATAGGTAGTATTTCCTAGACAGTGGAATCAGTACGTGCAAAGACAGTAAACTATGAAAAGTCTTGAAATACTCTTGGATGGCAATAACATCATGCTTGTAGATGAGCTGGAAGAATTAAGGGGAGCCAGGATAGGAAAGGCAGATCAGAAATGCTTTGTTCATCACTGTACCCCAGGCATCTGGCACAATGCACCCATAGTCAATCAATGAATGGTTTCATTTTGTGGTCAGTTAGGAGCCATCAGATATATTGAGTGTTGTTGACTTCGTTGTGGTTTTAGAAAAATAGCAATACCAACAATGTGGAAGATGGTGTAGTTTTATCAACAGCTGTTAAGTGGAACAAAACAGGTTAGGAGTGTAATGGTAGGTCTCTAAACTAGAAGGGTTGCAGTGTTAGATCTTTGAACAGGATTTGGCAGGATATAGTGAGTAGATGGCGCTCTGTCTGAAAGGGAGGGTGATTGAGGATTCTAAAGGCTTTAACTTGCAAGACTGGGTATATGATGGAATTTACTGTGGCATAGGGAAACAAAAGCTTTTCTTTGAAAAGGATTGATAAATTCTATTTTGAACAAGTTATACCTGAGATACTGGAGGTCAGAATTACAATGATAAATCTGGAGCTATCTAGGAATGTCAGAAAACCTGAGTGGGAGGCCTCTGCATATAAACAAATACAGAAAAGATAATAGCTTACTTTCATTGAATTCTTATTTTAGAGCCACTCAATAGATTTCATTTAGATGACAATTGAAGTCATAGAAATGGATAAAAAATAAATCCCTGAAGGAAGGAAGCATGAGCTAAGTCAGGATCTTGAATTTAACATTTCTTATCCTTACCACAGTGTCCACAATGTCTCCTCTGGCTTCTATATGCCTGCAAATGCTAGTGTATACTTTCTAAGCCTATAATCCCATTCTTGCCTTACTTGCTTCTTTCTTAGTTGGGTTCCTTGATCCAGCTCTTCAACAATGTGTCTGATAGCTCCCAGAATTCCTTCGTTTCAAATCCTGAGTGAATCACTTATTTTCCCCATTCCCAAATGCTAAGAAATGGTAAGAAGTGCTAGAAAATGGCCCAGAATTATGTGAATTTATGCCTTCATTTTTTATTCAGCTATTTTAACAAAGAGCTATTAAAATTTTGCCATGTGATGAACACTGTTCAAGGAGGAAATATACAGTGGGAATGAAACAAAGTCTCGCTATCATGAGGGGAGATATCTATTACATACATTAAGGATAAATCAGTGATGGTGAAAAGTCCTAGGAAGAAAAAGCAGAATATGGAGATGAAAAGTGGAGTAGTATGTATGTGCTAATGAGTGCATGCATGGAGGCATGTGTGTGTGTGTGTGTGTGTGTGTGTGTGTGCGCACACGCGCGCACATCTGTGTAGTATTCGAAAGACTCAAAGGAACCTTTCCTGATAAGGAGTCTCTTTTTCTGGGAGTCTCTTACACCCACTTACTAATTGTGCACATTATAAAATGTTCAATGCATTTTTAGTTTCTCTTTATTTCTACATAATTTTCTTGTCAATTTTAATAATTTGTGTGGCTTCTACTTTCACCATTATGCCTCAAATTCTCAAAATTGAATTTCTAGCTCTACTTTTACCCCCAGCTGAGT